>NC_079193.1:80430070-80455648 GCF_029499605.1 Hyla sarda | reverse complement strand
CCTGCCCAAGACGATAAATTATGTCTAAGGGTGAAATCTGTACTCTACAAATTTTGCGTTCAGGGTTATGAAGGATTGTTATTTTTAGGGGAAATTGCACTTTGAATTCTTCACAACTACAGTCATAGCAGCAGCTCACGATCGAGGATGTTCCTAAGTATCAGATGGTCCTTATCTAAGCACTTTTGGAGTAGAATTCAGACGTGTATATTCTGACCGAGCAGGGTCGGCATTCCCCAGCCTCCAGTCCTTTGGTGTTTTTCTCTTAGCTTGGATGATTACAGATTCCATAAAGACTATTTTCCTGGCCTTCAGCTACATAAGAAAATTAGGAACCATTTTTCCAGAAATTCTAAGACTGTCATATATATATATTTTTTAAATGACATTTCCATCAGGTTATAAAATAACGACACTACAGAAAAATAACAAAAGCTTTTAAAACATTATGTATTTGTGTCTTTTGGTTCACAGATATCTATTGAAGGACTTGAATGGGAGAATAGTATTATCTAATATTCTAGATATCCCAACAAAAACCTAAAAACCAGAGGAAGCATCCACCATAATTGAATGTCCCCTTTCTACTCAACACCTACCTCCCGGCAGGTACCATATAGGACAGAATGATCTGAGCTGTAGTAACCCACACAGCCATTACACATTGTACAGAGCTCCCTTTACTGGGAATTGTCAATTCCATGACTGTGGAGAACAGCTGTTCAGCGGGGAGAGCTATTTGTTGGACCCTTGCTGATCGGCCGTCAATAATAATTTAAAAAAAATAATAAAAAATACCCTTTTAGCTTTTCTTTAAAAGCATTTCCAATAATGAAACCTATTTTCCTGCTGGACACTGACTGGGAAATTTAACCCGAGAAAGAGCAACCTTTCAACGAGAAGTATTGTTGATTTAACTTCATAAGTATCTTACTCGTTTTTTTTTTGTTTTGTTTTGTTTTTTTTTTTCATTTCTATTTCTTACCTTTTTGTGTATTAATAACAAGAAAAAAATGTGGTCTCAAAAAGCAGGAGGTGCTCAACCCCAAATGCAGTTGTGCATTTATACTTGGGGAGCAGATTCCCATGCTTGTGGTCCATTGCTAAGGGCGATCCCCAGCATAAAATGCATACAATGGGGGATGCCTGCAGCGGACTACAAGTGCCACAATGGCATCCTACACCAGATAGACGGTGTGGATGTGTAACATATAGAATAATACATAAGTATAGGTGCACTACTGTGGGAGATGTAAATAGTGACATATAACTAACCCTCAACACTGATTGAGACATTAGCCAGTATATCCTTATATGAAGGACATACCTGAGCCTGCACACCAACTCCAAGGTTTCTCAAGTGGCATGGTACCTAACACTAAACCTACCTGTGCCGTTTGGGCAATACCAGGGGACAGTGGGCAATTATAACAGCATTAGGTCCGACTCACAGCCTGCTCCCAGTTTACTCCAGTGTGACTAAGCACACATACAATGGGAGGAGGGAGGCAGACTATAAGCCCCACCTAAGTTGGCTGATATGTTTCTGGCCTCACAGGTGAACCTTAATGCGGCCTAGAAAGTGATCAAGGCGCATTAAATGTGGAGATTATACACCTCCAAAGATAGGAAAAATCCCATATTTGAAGGTCTATAAACTCCACATTTAATGACCTTGATCACTTTTATTGTATTGCAGAATCTTTTAATATGTTCTCCCCCCCCCTCTCTCTACTCTCTCTCTCTCTCTCTCTCTCTCTCCCTCTCTCTCTCTCTCTCTCTCTCTCTCCCCCCCTCTCCCTCTCTCTCTCTCTCCCCCCCCTCTCTCTCTCTCTCCCCCCCCTCTCTCTCTCTCTCTCTCTCTCTCCCCCCCCCTCTCTCTCTCTCCCCCCCTCTCTCTCTCTCTCCCCCCCCCTCTCTCTCTCTCTCTCCCCCCCTCTCTCTCTCTCTCTCTCTCTCTCTCTCTCTCTCTCTCTCTCTCTCTCTCCCTCCCCCCCCTCTCTCTCTCTCTCTCTCGCTCTCTCTCCCCCCCTCTCTCCCCCCTCTCTCTCTCTCTCTCTCGCTCTCTCTCTCGCTCTCTCTCCCCCCTCTCTCTCTCTCTCTCTCGCTCTCTCTCTCGCTCTCTCTCCCCCCTCTCTCTCTCTCTCTCTCGCTCTCTCTCCCCCCCTCTCTCTCGCTCTCTCTCCCCCCCCCCCTCTCTCTCTCTCTCTCTCTCTCTCTCTCTCTCTCTCTCTCTCTCTCTCTCTCTCTCTCTCTCTCTCTCTCCTCTCTCTCTCCTTCTCTCATCTCTCTCTCTCTCTCCCTCCTTCTCTCATCTCTCTCTCTCTCTCTCTCTCTCTCTCTCTCTCTCTCTCTCTCTCTCTCTCTCCCTCCTCTCTCACTCTCTCTCCCTCCTTCTCTCATCTCTCTCTCACTCTCTCTCCCTCCTTCTCTCATCTCTCTCCCTCCCTCTTCCATTTTAACTACTTAACCTATACCAAACCAATATTTTCATTTATATTTGTGTTGTTGTTTTTTTTCCCCTCATTTTTATATGTTTATATGTTTTTTTTATTTTTTTATTCAACTTTCTGCTCTTAAGTACTGGTATACATTATAAATGGCGTATAAGTGGAAGTCAGCGCCGTGGTTGAATGATTGCTGACTGCAGAGTATTGATCACTAGACTAATTAAGTGCAGAGTCAGTCAATAGTCCTGGTGGTACTAGACTCCTCATCCCAATACGTTTCAATCATCTCTGCACGCCATGTATTAATATAGTAGCTAATGGACAGAACGGTGCTTGAAAAAGAAAAATACCCAGCACAGTTTAATTTTCTGTCTGACTGAGCAAAGTAAATGCTTCTTCAATAAATGGAGTTACGTGCATGCATATACAGGCAGCGGCTCAAACTGCCCTTTTCTTTTTGGACACTTTAAGTATTTGACTTATTTTAGTGATTTGGAGGACATTCGTACCCATAGTGTTAATAAGTCTGAGGCCAGTTCTGCCTGCGTGCCTGGTAAATGTACGATTGGTGACTAAAAAACAATTGGCAAGAAACAGACTAACCGTTGTTTAGAATAAGCAGTCGGTGCATGATGGGAGTTGTAGTATTGCAACAGCTGGCAAACTACTGATTGGGAAACCCTGCATTGCAGGATTTGGTTAGTTTGACCTTCTCGATTTTCTTGATTTAGAGGTTGTGTAATATAGTGTTTTGTAGTTTATTTTCATGCTTACATAGGTCCAGTCAGCTGGTTTTACCTTGTGTTGTAATTGAGAGATGCATGTTCTATAAGTTAAAAGCTGATACAAACTACATAATAGGACTGCTATGTACTGGTAAAACTCAGTGGTGGGACGCACTATAGAGATGGTTTCACACTGTGATAAGCTGCATCCATTGGACATATACCTATGTGGACACCACTCCTAGAATCCCAACATGTACCTATGTAGACACTAGGCCTGCACAATATATCGCAACGGCAATTGTATTGCAAATTTTGGCAATTTTGATATGTCGATTTGGCCGTTGCTAAAAAAGTGCGATTATTTACCTGTTCCCCTGCCACTGCGGCTCCGGTGACGGTGGCCTGACGGCAGGGGCTCATGTGGCGGCGGCAAGGATTGGCGCAGCAGAAGCACCTCACAGCGTTCCCCTACCTTCATTGGCGGCGAGGATTGGCCCAGCAGTCCACGTGACTGTGCTCTCCTCCTGTGATTGGTGGCATACATCAGGTGAGGAAGTTAACCCCACCACTGCTGGCCTTCATAAATAAACAGCGCAGTCATGCAGCAGGTAAATGAAGCGAGCTCAGGAGCGGAGCTCGCTTTGTACTGGCTAATGCCAGATATCACTGATCAGGGTGATGTCCGGCATTAACCCAAAATGCCAAAATGTCCAAAGTGCCGGTAGCTCAGTGGAGCTGATCGGGAGATCCAATCAGCTGAGAGGACGGTGTGCCTCCAGCTGTTGCAAAACTACAACTCCCAGCATGCCTGGACAGCCTTTGGCTGTCCTGGCATGCTGGGAAATGGTTATGCAACAACTGGAGACACACTGTTTGGAAAACACTGCCCTATGGGGACTAATTAAATTGTGAGAAAAAAAAATGTCAAAATAAAAAGGTATTAAATGTTAATAAGCCCCTCCCCTAATAAAAGTTTGAATCGCCCCCTTTTTCCCCATTTTGAAATAAATTAATGCAAACAAAAATAAACATAACCATACATGGTATTGCCGCATGCGTAAATGTCAGAACTATTAAAATATAACCAAATAAAACCGCACGGCCAGTGGCGTAAATGTAAAAAAAAAAAGAAAAAAAAAATTAAAGTAACAGGATTAAAAATTTTTGGTCACTTCATATACCAGAAAAAAAAATAACGTATTAAGTTGACAAAAAGTCAAAACAATAATGGTACCGATAAAAACTACTGATCACAGCGGAAAAAAATTGCCTCATACAGCCCGCGGACTACACTACCAGGCCAGGAGAGTGTGCGGACTACACTATACCAGGCCAGGAGAGTGTGCGGACTACACTATACCAGGCCAGGAGAGTGCGCGGACTACACTATACCAGGCCAGGAGAGTGCGCGGACTACACTATACCAGGCCAGGAGAGTGCGCGGACTACACTATACCAGGCCAGGAGAGTGCGCGGACTACACTATACCAGGCCAGGAGAGTGCGCGGACTACACTATACCAGGCCAGGAGAGTGCGCGGACTACACTATACCAGGCCAGGAGAGTGCGCGGACTACACTATACCAGGCCAGGAGAGTGCGCGGACTACACTATACCAGGCCAGGAGAGTGCGCGAACTACACTATACCAGGCCAGGAGAGTGCGCGGACTACACTATACCAGGCCAGGAGAGTGCGCGGACTACACTATACCAGGCCAGGAGAGTGCGCGGACTACACTATACCAGGCCAGGAGAGTGCGCGGACTACACTATACCAGGCCAGGAGAGTGCGCGGACTACACTATACCAGGCCAGGAGAGTGCGCGGACTACACTATACCAGGCCAGGAGAGTGCGCGGACTACACTATACCAGGCCAGGAGAGTGCGCGGACTACACTATACTATACCAGGCCAGGAGAGTGCGCGGACTACACTATACTATACCAGGCCAGGAGAGTGCGCGGACTACACTATACTATACCAGGCCAGGAGAGTGCGCGGACTACACTATACTATACCAGGCCAGGAGAGTGCGCGGACTACACTATACTATACCAGGCCAGGAGAGTGCGCGGACTACACTATACCAGGCCAGGAGAGTGCACGGACTACACTATACCAGGCCAGGAGAGTGCGCGGACTACACTATACCAGGCCAGGAGAGTGCGCGGACTACACTATACCCGGCCAGGCACATGAAAAGTGGAGGAGGAATTAAGCTAATTTCTCCCCATTTCATATCCAATCCCCTCTATTTTATGCAGCATCGTTCCCAGTCAATCCCCGACATCTTTAGAGCGAGCGTGTGCTCCAAGATGGCGGCCTCCCATTCCAGCTCGCCAGCCCCGTGCTCTGATGAGGAAGGCGCTGAATCACGTGAGGACCTCTCTCATGTGGCTATGTTTCGCAATATAAAGTCTATATTCCAGACTGAACTTGCTAAAGCTGTCGCTGACATCACATCTCAGATTCATGACCTGGGACAGAGGGTAGCTGATACAGAGGCTAAGCTGGATGAGCAGGTGGATACTGTGGAGGCTGACAGGAGTGATCTTGACGGCCATACCACTCAGCTGCAGGCTCTTGAATATAAATTGGAAGATCTGGAAAATGATTCGCGCAGGGCGAACCTGCGCGTTAGAGGGCTATCTGAGGATATCACTGACCTTCCAAAAGCAGTCTCCGAGCTCTTCTTTGAACTTACCCCTTAGTTGGAGCCTGAGCTGTTGCGGCTGGATCGTATTCACCGTGCATTAGCGAAGCCTAAAAACCCTGAACTGCCGAGGGATGTTATTATGAAACTACATTACCCAGAGGTGAGAGACATTATATTACAAGCTGCACGGAACCTGCCTAATCTACCTGGACTGCCACCGGTAGTACGGCTCTATTCAGATTTGGCCCCGACGACTTTCGTGCGTCGCCGGGATTTCTGCCATGTCACATTGGCTCTGCAAAGGGAAGGGGTGAAGTATCGTTGGGGGTTCCCCTTCTCTCTAACCTTTCAAGTAAACGGCCGCACTCACTCAGTACGAAACCTAGCGGATGCCAGAGCGGCCCTGATCCGCGAGAATATAGCAGTGATAGATCTACCGCCTCTCCCTCCTCGCCCTGGGCGCCCAACCCGTACATGGCAACCGGCAGCTATGAACAGCAGATCTACCCCACCTCCTGGACCTTCTGATCGCCCAGCTTGAACTCATTACTGGTTGGTGAACCTCCTATTTCTGACTCTTTAGATCCCTTTTTATTTTTTGTTTTCCCTCTTTCTTTTTATCTTTTACCTGATGGCCATACTATGGCATTCTGGACTTGCTGTGGTGGGACTTTTTATTTCTCTGGACAGATTTTTCTATTTTTCTGCCTCTGCCATTTTCTTTTCTGGTCCCTGGACATGTTTTGTTTGAGTGTCAAGAAGTTTTTCTCCACCCGCAGATTTCTCTCTATTTTTTGCATACCCTCCCTTTTCGGGGAGTCTCGCGGGCTGGCTCTGAGTCGAACTAAGGCGTTCTCTCCACCCAAGGTTGGGTGCTTGGAAGTACGATGGCTCATGCTATGTGGTGGCCTATCTTTCCATGTACTGTGGACTCCTTTTTTCGTTTTCTATTTTATTTAGTTTATGTTTGTTTTTTGTTTGTTGTGGTGTACGCTACGAAGGTTTTCCTGTAGATTATCTCCCTCATTCACTGGTCTAACACCCAGTCGTCCCCTATGTCAGTGTTATCACTAGATATAGAAAAGGCCTTCGACTGTGTCTCTTGGCAATATCTATTCGCGGTTTTGTCCAAATTTGGTTTCTCTGGTCCTTTTGTGCGAATGCTGTCCCATCTTTATTCTAATCCTAAAGCTTTCCTTAAACTCCCCTCTACTTTTGCTCCTCCTATTTCGATCGGCCGTGGCACCCGCCAGGGGTGTCCGCTATCACCAGCTTTGTTTGCCCTGGTTATGGAACCCCTGACGGCCAAGATCAGAGCCCACCCGGACATACGGGGTGTCACCATTGCCTCCTTGGAATATAAGACATCCTTGTTTGCGGATTACCTACTTTTGACTATCACTGAGCCTATGTTGTCTTTACCGAATCTCTTTTTCCCTCCCTGGCTGACCCCCTGAAAGATCTCTTTGCCCATAATTTCAATTTCCAGGACTCTTCTCGTGGCCTGTCTTACCTGGGAGTTAAACTCACCCCCACGGTTTCCTCTCTGTATCGTTGCAATTACACTCCCCTATTTGCTTCCATTCGCTCAGATCTGGAAAAATGGAACTATCCCTATCTCTCTTGGACGGGGCGAATCAATGTAATCAAAATAGTAATTTTACCCAGATTACTCTACTCTACTTGTTTGGCTCCCTCCCAATACCTATTGTGAAACGTGATATCCTCGCATTACAAAAAGATGTGTTTGCTTATATATATATGGGCCTATAAGCGCCCATGCATTGCGAGTTCTATGATGCACTACAATAAGAAAGTGGGGGGCTTGTCGGTCCCCAATTGCCTTAAGTATTATTATGCAGCTAGGATAGCGCAGTTTGCTCTTATTAATCTACCTGCAAATGCTCCCCGTTGGGTTACCTTGGAAAACTCTCTTCTCTACCCATATTCCTATAGTGCATTTATGTGGTCCTCTTGTTCTCTTGCCTTCCTTGGCGCTGGTGGTTCTCTATTCGCTGTCTCTCTGGCGTCAGGTATGCTTTTAGTTCTCTCTTCAATCCCCTGTTTCTCCTCTTCTTCCTATTCTTTCTAATCCACTGTTTCCTCCAGGCCCATCTCCTCACAACTTCTCTTGGTGGGCGCAAAACAAATTACTCCGTCTCCATGACTTGATGGTCAGATGCCAACTGCCCACCTTAAGCGCCTTTCATGTTACACACTTTCCACCTCCTACTGAATTTCTACGCACCAGGCAGGTTTTCTCGTTTCTCCGCTCACAAATGACTGCTTCTACATCCTCACATCCTACTTTTCTTGAGGCATGCATGCTATACACTCCTGATAGACTGGGTATGCTTTACTTGATATATTCCCATTTGAATGCTCCCCTCCCTGACAGCAAACTACGATTTATGGTAGACTGGGAACGAGACTTGGGCACCACCCTGACGTTAACACAATGGAGGGATTGCTGTGCTACTCTAAGACGAGGCAGTTGGCAGGTGTCCTTAATGGAAACTGCATTGAAAGTACTACATAGAACATACTTTGTACCCGCTAAACTACACGCCATTTATCCTTTAGTTTCACCATTGTGTTTCCGGAATTGTGGGATGCGCGGGACACTGTATCATGTATGGTGGGCATGCCCTGAAGTGACTAGATTATGGGATGATCTACTGGATCTTCTAACTTCTTTATTTTCATGCCATATCCCTAGGACACCTGCTTTCTGCTTGTTAGGCACCTCCTAGAATGAAATTTAGCACATTTTGTTTAGTTCAACTGATTCTATTAGCTGCCCGAATTCACATAGCCTCACAATGGAGAAGTCCTGGTCTACAGTTTAATACTGTTGTACAAAGGGTTAACCTTATTATGTTGTACGAGAAAATCGCTACTATAAGAGAGGATTCGGTGGAGCGTTTTGAGGCAGTCTGGGAGCCATGGCTTTAGTCTACTCACTGTCCCAGCATGCAACACTGCTTCTCTCTATATTAACATATTGGGTCCCCTATACCCACCCCGGGTGAACGCTCACAAGCATGCGTTTTTGGCTTTTCTTTGCCTAGGCATATGTGATAGCCTTCCATATTGATACCTGTATGTACACCTACTGTGGATGTTTTCTTTGTACTTGGCCTTGTTGGCCGGTTCACTTGATGTATGATCAGCTATTTGTCATTTTTTCTGCTTACATTATCTTAATAAAAGCTTCATGGTTTGACTGTTAAATTGCTGGGAGACTTCATTCACACTCTCTTCAGTCTGTTCTAAGAGTAGATTTTCTCTAGATTTTCTTAACGAGTGCAACTTCCTTAAAAATAGGAGCCTGCGAAGAAAAGCTTTAAGGGCATCCAACCCAATTCCCAATGAAGTCGAGCCCTTATTCATTTCTAAAAATTCTTTTTTTTAAATTTCTATTTCTGATAAGTCTCCTATTAGTGATTTTATATATGTGTGTATATATGTGTGTATATATATATATATATATATATATATATATATATATATATATATAATATATATATATGTATATATATATTATTTTTTTTTTTTTTTTTTTTTAAGTATTTTTATTTTCAATTTTGCATGAAAACTGTACAACACTACCAACCAGGTAGAAGAGTAATTGGGACAAACAAGCACAAGACAAACAGACACTCACACATGCAAACGTCCATCCCGGCAACCCCAGCCAAATTGCGCCGTGACCACGTGTCTCAGCTGGAGATACCTAAAAAAAAAGGCAACCCCAGGGATACCATAGCGATCCTGCAGAGCAGGACAAGAAGGACTCCCCGAGTGCCCCAAAAACCAGCCTCCTGTAACCCAAGCAGGTGAGGTAAATGTACATTCACCCACAAGGGTGCCCTAGGAGAAACCAGCAGGAGCGGAAATTTGCCCGACACCACAGACCACACTTTGGCAACAGTCAGTAAGGGGACAGGAAAAGAAGAGTGAGAGTGGTACCTGTAGAGTGTATTAGTTAGAGCTTCATAAGAACCCATAAGCGCCCCTGCCAGAACCGTTGCTGATTTCAACAAATCCAGATCGAGCCACCACGCTGCATAGACCAATTGGGAAGCAAGAAAATAGTTATACATGTCTGGGGCCGCTAGACCACCATGCCGTTTAGGGGCTTGGAGAAGAGCCCGACCGAGTCTGGGAGACTTACCCTGCCAGTAGAAGAATCCTAGAGCACCGCACGGTGTGTTAAAATATGACCTAGGGGGAATCACGGGCGCTAAGTGAAACCAATAGAGGAATTTAGGAAGGTATATAATTTTGAATAAATTGATCCTGCCCGCCAAGGAGAGAGGGAGGACCACACCTTCAACCGCTCCATAGTGGAGCCCAAAAGAGGGGGTAAATTCAATGATACATAGTCTAGCAGGGACGTAGTCGCCTCCACCCCCAGATATCTAAAGCGGGAAACCACCTGCACCCCTGCCGGAGGATGGGAAGGGAGGGGAACTCCAGGCGAGAGAGCAATTAGAGAGGACTTGGCCCAGTTAATCCGATATGGCACTAAACCGGTCTAGTAAATCTATAAGGGACAGGAGGGAACCCTCGGCGTCCTGCAGGTATACCAGAGTGTCATCAGCATAAAGGGAAACCCTCTCAATAATAGAACCCCTTGGGATACCACAAATATCAGGAGCCCTGTGGATAGCTGCAGCCAGGGGTTCCATCACCAGCGCAAAGAGAAAGGGGGAGAGAGGACACCCCTGCCTCGTCCCCAGGCCAAAAGGAGCAGACACATTCAAGTTAGTACGTACATGAGCCCTAGGGTTATCATAGAGCAACCTAACCCAAGCGCAGAAACGGGGCCCAAACGCACCCAGCACCTCCCAGAGATAAGGCCACAGGACCAAGTCAAATGCCTTATGAATGTCTAAGCTGACAACCACTCCCGAAGGAAAGCCCTCTCCCACAGCCACAATATTGAGCTGTAAACGCTTTACGTTAACATCTGTAGCCCTACCCGGCATAAACCCAGTTTGATCAGGATGAACAACCGAACCAATGAACCCATACAACCGATTGGCCAGTATCCTAGCCAATATCTTAATGTCAACATTCAGTAAGGAGATAGGTCTATAAGAATCCGGGACTAACGGGTCCTTACCAGGCTTGGGAAGCACTACAATCAACGCCTCCCTCATAGAATCCGAGAGAGCGTCAGCTTCGGCCACAGAGCGAAACAGTTGGAGGAGTATAGAGGCCAAACGCTCTTCGTTCATCCTGTACCAATCACCCACCAGCCCATCTAAACCGGGGGTGTTCCCAGAAGGAAGATCCTTAATAGCCTGTTCAACCTCCTCAACGGAGAAGGGGGCATCTAACTCGTCTGCCTGAGAGCGACTAAGCACTGGGAGGGTTAAATCCTTCAGGAAAAAACAGGATCTCTCCCTGACAGTTGGCAGTAGGGGCGGCATATAAGGAGGAGTAGAAGTCCCTAAAAACCTGATTGATCAATAGGGGGTCCGTCAACACCCCCCCCCCCAATCTGGGCCCCTGATACTCGGGATAGAAGCAGTAGGGCGGCTAGCTCGAGACAAATACGCCAGCAGTTTACCATTTTTGTCCCCAAATGCAAACAAAGCAGCCTCCCTATCCGCTAGGCGCAACTGAACCCTATCCTTCTGGGCAACCAGCAAAGACCTCTGAGCTTTAGCCCACACCCTCTCATTAACGGGGGAAGGGTCCCGAACGTATGCTGCCTCCAAGCCCCAACCTCCTGCTGCAACCTAACCTCCATGGCAGACCTAAACTTCCTCTGGCCCGCAACCCCTGCTATAAAGGCACCCCTAATCGTATTAGTGATTTTTAAACAGAAGTAATTTACAAATCTGTTTAACTTTCTGGAGCCTGTTAATTTGAAAAAAATATTTTCCACCGGAGTACCCCTTTAAAATGTGACACTGGTTACTCTGCACAAGGACAAATGAACAGCCACAACCGAAACATGGTAGGTGGAGGGCCCTGTTAAGGTTTTTACATTACATACATACAGGCTCATGGATTAATGAAAAAGCTGAAATTTTGCCCATGTTGGTGCATGCATTTTAGTTGTGTTAATGAGTTTTTTTTCAGCTTGAGGCCTAGAGTGTTTGGTTTAGTTATATACATAGGTACCCTAACAGAATTATGAAAATAAAAACTGCCTTTATGGGTCGTACATGTAAATGTAAAATGCTGTGATTACAGGGAACAATGTAACTAAATATATTTGAATTACTGTTTTTGTCATAAATTTTTAGTTTTTTTTTACTAATTCTGTTTTGCAGGCTCTGTGTATGTGGCTATCCTCGGCAACATGCAAGAAAATATACAGGAATTAAGAATAGGATACCTGTGTCCTCAGAGTTTATGGTGCAGCTACTGACTGGCATTTACTACTCGTTGTAAGATTGTTTATTATATTTTCATGGATTCTATGAGGAATAATTATTATTATTATTTACATCATATTTGGTGTACTGGTGGGATAAGGCTTGTTGTTTTTGTTTTTTAGTTTGTCTTTCAAATTATTTCCAATTTTTTATATAGTAATTGTTTCATAGTTGGGTTGACATACAAAGAACATTTCATAAAGACCTTAATCATCTTCCAAGGTGATGTTATTAGTGACCTGCATCAGTACCATGAACATTTGTATGTCATATCTCACCTTGCTGTCGATATTAGAGTTTTGTAGGGTCCTGTAAACTTGTTCCCTTTGCTGGACCCTGCACAGACTTCGGTAAGTATTGTGCATTACATGGAAGAGTTCTGCCAGTGTACTGTAGAGAAAATTGTATTGTCAGAATAAGGACTGGATGCATTATAGCTGTGGCATGTTGCAAAGTCCATAGGCAAAGTAAAAACCTAAAATGAAATGTTTTCGTGTTTTTGCTTTTTCTGTTAGAAAAAAAAATGGTAATGTAGGGATTGGGAGAGGGATGTGGGATTTGTGGCTAGGGAAGTTGCTTTGCATGCTCTCTGCACTGTGGAGAGTGCCGGAGATACATTTTATGGAGGGAAGATGCAAATGTTGTGTAAGACAACAATAGTAAAATGTAGTGTTATTACATCCTTTGGTATGGATAAACCTTGGCTTACTTAAAGGGGTACTCCTGTGGAAAAGTTTTTTTTTTTTTTTTAAATCAACTGGTGCCAGAAAGTTAAACAGATTTGTAAGTCATTTCTATTAAAAATCTTAATCCTTCCAGTACTACTTAGGGGCTGTATACTAAAGAGAAATCCAAAAAAGAAATGCATTTCCTCTGATGTCATGACCACAGTGCTTTCTGCTGACCTCTGCTGTCCATTTTAGGAACTGTCCAGAGCAGGAGAAAATCCCCAAAGCAAACATATGTTACTCTGGACAGTTCCTAAAATGGACTGCAGAGGTCAGCAGAGAGCACTGTGGTCAGGACATCAGAGGAAATGCATTTCTTTTTTGGATTTCTCTTCAGTATGCAGCCCCTAAAAAGTACTGGAAGGATTAAGATTTTTAAATAGAAAGCGATTTACAAATCTGTTTAACTTTCTGGCACCAGTTGATTAAAAAAAAAAAAAAAAAAAAAGTTTTCCACGGGAGTACCCCTTTCATTTTTACACTGCAAAAATGTAGAGCTTACCCCCAAATAGATTAATTAAAATCCAATTTTATTAAGCATAATTATCATAAAACAGAGAGCTGTACAGACAGGATCTACCAATGAAAAACAGTTGGCGCATGGGATTCAGTACTCTTATATCACAAAGCACTCTATATGGATATTATCAATGTATCCCAAGAACATTTTTCAAAATATCATATGCACCTTATTGATTAATTAATGCAGTTTAAATCTGTTAGTGTGCCCGAAAATTTCTGGGCCCACTCATGAAAATCTCAGGTAGGTACCTCAACCTGCTGCAGTACTACATAACATTAAAGTGCATATACATATAAAGTGCCAAAAGCATCCTCACCCATAGTAACTAGGAACCGCTCTGCTCCACTACCCCAACAGCTGCTGTTTCGTCACCTTCCTCAGGGGGCTACAATCAATGTAGCCTCTTGAGGAAGGCAAGGAAACATCAGCTGTTGGGGTAGTAGAGCAGAGCGGTTCCTAGTTACTATGGTTGAGGATGCTTTTGGCACTTGTAAGCTCTACATTTTCCTTGTAAACTCTACATTTTTTTTCAGTGTAAAATGTATAGAAGTTGAGTACTTAGTACTTAGAGTAAGGCCAGAAGGACATATTTAATTCAAATAAGATTGAAATATGATAAAGATACATGTCCTGGAGGACCTTTTTGTGTATTTTTACTTAATTTTTAGTATAGTGTTAAAGGGGTACTCCACCCCTAGACATCTTACATAGTTACATAGTTAGTACGGTCGAAAAAAGACATATGTCCATCAAGTTCAACCAGGGAATTAAAGGGTAGGGGTGTGGCGCGATATTGGGGAAGGGATGGGATTTTATATTTCTTCAAAGGATAGGGGATAAGATGTCTGATCGCGGGGGGACCCCAGCAATATAGCATGCAGCACCCACCTGTTACTGCTCCGGAAGCGCTGGAGGATCTGGCTCCCGACCACGGGGACGAAAGATTGTGATGTCACGATTCCTCCCCCGTGTGACTCCACGTCCCGCCCCCTCAATGCAAGTTTATGGGAGGGGGTGTGACGACTGTCACGCCCCCTCCCATAGACTTGCATTGAGGGGGCGGGGCGTGACATCACACGGGGCGGAGTCGTGACGTCACGATCTTCCGTCCCCGTGGTCGGGAGCCAAACACATGTATAAGAACGTCTACACATAACGTCTATATTTCCATATTGTTTATAGAAGAGTGTGCGCCTTTTTTCTCTCATTTTGCAGTTTGTGCATCTTGTCCCTGACAGGGATGTGATATATAGCACAGTACTGAGACTTATAAGTGTTCGGTATCAAAGTTGTTGAATTTCACTTTGCCATTGACTTTCCACAATGTAAAGATTATTGCAAAGCCTTATGTCTCTCATATAAAATAAGAGGCTGAAGTCGGAAACGGTATTAAAGGGTTTGTACATGTTATTCATATAAGACGAAAAACTTTTTTGTAATAAAAATGTGCTTGTTGGCAACGATGAAGCCTTATTTGAAAGCTTTGCCATCTCTAGCTGTTCCAGGTATCACTAGTCATGACGGCTGCACATAGGGGGAGATTTATCAAAACCTGTGCAGAGGAAGAGTGGTGCAGTTGCCCATAGCAACCAATCAGATTGCTTCTTTCATTTTCCACAGGCCTCTAAAGAGGCCTGTGGAAAATGAAAGAAGCAATCTGATTGGTTGCTATGGGCAACTGCACCACTCTTCCTCTGCACAGGTTTTGATAAATCTCCCCCATAGAGTTTATAACGTATGTCTGTTTTTGTATATTCACACATTTACTGCTGATAATCTGCACTTTTTTTTAAGGTAACTACATTTTAACTACTGCATATAGATAGCAATCTGTTCCAGAATAATTAATAGATCAGATTTCATATCAATGATGTAAGGGCATGCAAGTAAAGAAAGGAATTATTGAAACCATGGCAACCAGTATGCACAGGTACCCATGGCCATAGATGGAAGCGTTAAAGCCATTAGGAAATCTGTGATTACAGTACTACACCCACCTGACTACTTTTTTTTTCATCGTTGCTAATCTAACCAAGGCCATATGCAAGGGGGCGAAGAACTGATCGCGTTCGGTGTAAATTGTGTCTCAGACGTTCTATACTAAAGTTAACCTCAGTTAACTATTTGACGCCAATGATTGATTTCTTCAGCACATTAGGTATATGCCATAAGGAATTTAATTAGAAATGCTGACATTCTGTATATACTACAGTTTAGCCTAGGGCTATGTCTTGCAGCCAAAGTTCATAGTATCGCTCTTTTCTGGATCTCAGCCATTAAAAATAAATGTTTGCTTTGCAACACACACTGCTGCGATTGCAACCCAAAATCCATCCTAGATGAATTTCTGGGGAAAGTTGGGTGATGGTAATAGGATCCGGGGTTTTTCCGTTTTTGCATTTTTGTTTTTTTCCTCGTTAGCTTTAAAAATTCATAACTCTTAAAATTTTGCACCTAAAAATCCATATGATTGCTTATTTTTTGCGCCACCAATTCTACTTCTACTGTAATGATGTCAGTCATTTTACCCAAAAATCGACGGCGAAATGGAAAAAAAAAATCATTGTGAGAGAAAATTGAAAAAAAAAAATACGCCATTTTGTAATTTTGGGGGGATTCTGTTTCTACACAGTAAATTTTTCGGTAAAAATGACACCTTCTCTTTATTCTGTAGGTCCGTACGATTAAAATGATATCCTACATATATAGGTTTGATTTTGTCGTACTTCTGGAAAAAATCATAACTACATGCAGGAAAATGTATACGTTTAAAATTGTCATCTTCTGACCCCTATAACTTTTTAATTTTTCCATGTATGGGGCGGTATGAGGGCTAATTTTTTGCACCGTGATCTGAAGTTTTTAGCAGTACCATTTTTGTATTGATCGGACTTTTTGATCACTTTTTATTCATTTTTTTATGATATAAAAAGTGACCAAAAATACGCTATTTTGGACTTTGGAATGTCGCGTACACCATTAAACGTGCGATTTAATTAATGATATATTTTTATAATTCGGACATTTCTGCGGCAATACCACATATGTTTATTTTTATTTACACTGGTTATTTTAAATGGGAAAAGGGGGGTGATTCAAACTTTTACTATTTTTCATTATTCATTTTTTTTTCCACTTTTTTTTGCAGTGTTCTAGCTCCCATAGGGACCTATAACACTGCACACACTGATCTTTTACATTGATCAATGGTTTCTCATAGGAAACCATTGATCAGTGATTCTGCTGCTTGGCTGCTCATGCCTGGATCTCAGGCACTGAGCAGTCATTCGGCGATCGGACAGCGAGGAGGCAGGTAGGGACCGTCCGGCTGTCTTGTAAGCTGTTCGGGATGCCGCAATTTCGCGGCGGCGATCCTGAACAGCTCCCTGAGCTAACCGGCAACATTTTAGTTTCACTTTAGACGCGGCGATCAACTTTGAACGCCGCGTCTATAGGGTTAATAGCACATGGCACCGCAATCGCGTTATAGAACGGGAGCGGACTCATGACTTACATGTACGTCATGGGTCCTGAAGGGGTTAAAGGGAAACTGGCAGCAGCATCACTTGCACTAACCGGATTATACAGTGTAATGCGAGTGATACCGTTTCAAAATCTGTTCCAGAGATATATAAAAAAAAAAATACAGATATAAAGAAAAAAATCCAATATGCAAATGATCTTCTTAGTGCATTTGGGGGTGTTCCCCAACCTCTTGGTGCACCATTCTAGCTGCCCACACTGTCCTGGTGATGCAGCCACCTAAATAAGTAGGTCTATAAGTCAGCTTCTGGGTGTAGCAGCGTTGAGGCGCATGCTCACTGCTCGCAACAGATGTGCTAAAGATAGTAAGATAAATATTTTTTAGGGAGGCTGTATCACAGGGCCAGTGTGGGTGAGCAGAACAGCCAGGGGCCTTAGGAACAGCTCGTGAGCACCAAGAAGAGAATTTTTATATTAGGATTTTCTACATATTTCGGGAAAGACCCAATCGATTTTAAAAAGGACTCCTGCATTAGGATCAGAATCATCCACCTTATATAACTGGGTTAGTGTATGTTGTAGTGTTGCTGTCAGTTTCCATTTAAAGGGTATTTCCATTTCAGTATGTTATTTCCTTTTAGCAGCATAGGGTATAACCACATGCTGATCAGCGGGGGTTCACCTGTAGAACAGAAGTTAAATGTCCCCAAGAATTGAGTTCACCACGAATGCATAACCATTGCTCTATTCATTGTTTATGGGGCTTCTGAACATTGCCGAGTTCCAGCAGTCAGACTCCCCACCGGTCAGCATATTATCCCCAATCCTGTGCATAGGGGATAACGTGAAGAGATAGAAATACCTCCTTAAATGTTGCAACATGTCCATATTCACTTCAACTTGCTGAAATACTGGCAGCCTGACACTGCTATCTATTGCATGCAACCCATGCTGAGGCTACAGTCGCCATGTAACCCTAGCCGAAGGCATATTTCCTGAAATCTAAAACCTTTCAGAGTATTGATCTCATTGTGTATGATAAAACTGCCAAACTTGTCAAAAATCTAAAGTCTTACCTTTCATGTATTTATATTCCAGTTATATTTAGTTCTTTTGCAACCTAAGCAAAATGGAATCGAATGAAAGATGGAATATGAATTTGGATCAATCTGTGCTAAATTTGTGTTTTTCTCCTCTCGCTTGGTACAAGTAATATTAAAACAGCAGATGACCTATTCCTTCCAGGATTTCTGAAATATATTCTTGTCCCTTTTAGCTACAATGGAGAATGGGATGCAGCACGTAGAGCACTGGATGATGTTCTATACAGGGCACAGCTGGAATTATTCCCAGAACCGCTACTGGTAAGTGTATGGATTAAGGGATTATTCTACTTGTAGGAACACATGTTTAATCCATGGTGCCATCAGTTCTTCATGGCAACAACATATCTGCAAGCTCCACAACATTCTGGATAGTCACATGTGTAATTCTGTTATGCTGTGAACATAAAATCTGGTCATTTTGAGCATTGTTTTATTTCCCACCTCAGGTTGCCAATGCAATAAAGGCTTCATTACCTCAAGGAGCTATTAAAGGAACTAAGGGAGGCACTAAATGTATCCAAGTTGAAATTGCCCCAACTTCGTCCAGGATATCTAGAAATGCTGTGACCAGTATGTCTATCCGAGGTCATCGGTGGAAGAGGAATGGTGAGACTCTATATTTTTGTTTTGTTTTCAGTGCACGGTTCCATGATGGGGTGCTGTAGGGTTTGTGTGGATTCTGAGAGGTCAACTAAAACATTTTTTATGTACTCAAGTAGAAAACACATGGTGCACATTTACAATCTTGCACAATGATCCAATTGCTTCTCAGCATAATTTCAAAAACTAACAGGTTGTTAGTATATACCTTTTGATCAAAAAGTATAAGCCCACTCGCTACGTCAAGGCCACCTATTTAGAGTGGGTCCCTAACGTCCCTCGCATAAAATGGCGTAGCACTGGGCGGCGATCACCACCGCCGTGACACCAGTGCCCACAGGGGGAACGACCCACTGGCAGAGCGGCCCCAACACCACTCAAACCAGTCCATGGGTCGCACCCGCCCGCAGACACTGCGCCACGGCAGCAACGGACGCCGCACAGCACCACACCAGTGTGAACAGGATGTTATAGCACACTTACCATGCTCTCCCAGTCAGACTGGAAGGCTGTCAGGAAAGAAAAGGCCCATGTGTAGCTAACTACTACTTATATAGGGTTGGGCTGAGGGGGTGGGGAAGAGTGCAGACAACATGTTCAAACAAAAAAAAAAAAAAAAAGAGGATAGAAAACACAATGTGTACTCAAGTAGAAAACAGGCATGGTGCACATCTACAATCTTGCACAATGATCCAATTGTTTCTCAGCATAATTTCAAAAACTAACAGGTTGTTAGTATATACGTTTTGATCAAAAAGTACAAAGCCCACTCGCCACGTCAATGCCACATTTTTTACTTCAATGTAAATACAAATGTCTGACATATAATACATTGAAAAACTATCTTTGGGGAAGGAATTACAGAATTATTTCCAGTTCGAGAAACGTCCTCAGGAAGTGGTGAGGATCTGGAGATTTTGTCTGGATCTCCTGGATGATCATATTCATCTCTCACAGATATGACATGCGTTACACTTGTAAGGGAACAGGTCAGACTTCTATTAACTGCTCCATTTTTTCTACGCTTCTTACTAAACACACGAGCCTATAGCATTTCCCATATCACTTGCGAACCACTTTTTATCAGTCAGTTGTATACTGCATATACTCGAGTATAAGCCTAGTTTTTCAGCACAATTTTTCATGCTGAAAACACCCCCCTCGGCTTATACTCGAGTGAACTCTCAGTGAACTCGCTGTCAATCCCTTCTCAGTGGTCTTCAACCTGCAGACCTCCAGATGTTGCAAAACTACAACTCCCAGCATGCCCGGACAGCCATCGTCTGTCCGGGCATACTGGGAGTTGTAGTTCTGAAACCTCTGGAGGTCCGCAGGTTGAAGACCACTGTGGCCTTCGTCATCATCCAGACCCCCCCCCCCCTTTAGTTTTCTACTCAGCTCCCCTCGGTGGGAAGGAAGGGTGAGCTGGTCCGGGCCGTCTATGCTGCAGGGACTGTCCGGTGGGGAGGGTTAGTCGTTCCGGGCTGTCCTTTTTCACCGGGGGGCCCACTTCTCCACTCCGGGCCCGGCCCCAGACTAGTGACGTTGCCTTAACGACGCACAGGGACGTTCATGCGCAGCCTCCCTGTGCATGAACGTCCCTGTGCGTCGTTGTCAAGGCAACGTCACTAGTCCTAAGCCGGGCCCGGAGCAGGGAAGAGGCCCCCCGGTGAAAAAGGACAGCCCGGAACGACTATCCCTCCCCACCGGACGGTCCCTGCAGCATAGATGGCCTGGACCAGCTCACCCTTCCTTCCCACCGAAGGGAGGTGAGTAGAAAACTAAAGGGGAGGGGGGGGAAGTCTTCAACAGCTGATGGCTGTCCGGGCAAGCTGGGAGTTGTAGTTTTGCAACATCTGGAGGTACGCAGGTTGAAGACCACTGATGAAGGGATTGACAGGTGGTGATGATGAAGGGGGGAGGGGGGGGAGGATGACGGGGGTCTGGATGATGACATGGGGGGGATGATGTATTTCCCACCCTAGGCTTATTCCTGGGTTTTTGGGGTGAAATTAGGGGCCTTGGATTATATTCGAGTTGGCTTATACTCGAGTATATACGGTAACTATGAAACCTATTAGCAAAAACCATTGATCTTTGAAATGCAAGATCTTCATAATGAATCTTCTCCTAGAAACGGCAGAAACCTGCAAAAATAGGTGATGCTGCCACTTCTCCAAAAGCCTTCTTTTTCGCTACATATAGGATATTTTAACTTATTGCAAACATTTGACCTGAATTCTCAAAAAAGAGAGGGCGGAGTCACTATTAATCATAAAAAATATACTTTATTGATGTGCATTAAAAGACATGATTATGCAATATAAAATTTCACATGAAAGGGAGAATCTCCGCTGATAGGAGAAAAAGGGGCTTCACTCCAGAAGGTCCACATCACAAAAAATCACATTAATAATATAGAAATGACTGTTCTTCATATTGCAATATTACCTTTTTCTCCTATCAGTGGAGATTCTCCCTTTCATGATAAATTTTATATTACATAATGTCTTTTAATGCACATCAATAAAGTATATTTTTTATGATTAGTAGTGACTCCGCCCTCTTTTTTTGTGAATTTGTGTATTTTGGAGTACATATTAGGCCATATATTAGTATAATGTAGAGAACTTGCAGCTACGTATCACATTAGAACCATTGTTTTGAATTGCCCTTTTTTGATTATTATCATTTGTTTTTTATAACTGTTTTTTTTTTATTAAAGAATTTTTCTTTAAAACAGATATTTGAGAATAAGAAAATAAAAGTACATAGAATAATAAACAGTCATTACATATTAAAAAGACCAGGTTACAATATGATAACATAGATCCGGCTGTAAAGATGTTGTAAAGTCCAGATTATTTCAGGTCGGCTCTGTGAGTATCCGGGGAAGACCCCACATCAGAGACATGAAGCTTAGATAAAAGCCGTTATCTAACAGATAATAAAGAATGAAGCGAGGATAATATAGAGGATACTAATAATATCTCTTTACTCCGGATCCATTACACCTCAGCTTATGGTCAATAATCCAGGCAATATGCAATGAAGAAGATATAAAATAATGTAAAAAAAAAACAGGAGGTAAAAAGTTTGTAAGAGGTAGAAAGTTAAGAGAAAAAGACAGGTAAGTATGGAAGATAAAGATAAAGAGACGGATAAGTAGGGAAGATAAAGAGAATAAAGAAGTATGGATATTAACATTTGACCCTTTAGAATTGTCATAGCTAAAGAGTACCAGTAATGATTTCATGTGCAGAATCAGGTTTCATTTCAATATGGGGCAGAGTCGGAAACTACTTAAATTATTGTAGCCCCTTACTTCCTCCCTGCTAAGAAGAGTAAAAAATGAGTGAGCTCCATCAATAGAAACATAGCTAAATTATTTTACCAAAATAGAATTGCAAGGGGATTGTTCGTGTGTGAAAGAGGAGTTCATAGCTTATAGAATCCTGTTATGAGTCTTGGTGCTGATTCAAGCACGCAGTGTAAGGGGAGAGGGAAACGGCGGCATATATAAGGGCTTGTCCACATCACCACGAGTATACATGCACAGGCTCTGTTGGTTTTAATAGCCCGATATATTAAATGTATAAACCAGTATTGACTCTGGCTCAAAAAAGCAACACAGCAAGCTTTTGTTTTTAAGGAAGTACACGTAGTTGACTGGGAATATAAAAGTCAATGGGGCCTGTGCCTGTCTACATGTATACGTCTGCATACCTTTTTGACAGCTTGCCAACATACTGTATACTTGCCATGCATGGCAAAATTGTGATCTGAACTCCTGTTTAACTTAAGCAAGCAAGCTTTTAACCTGTTAAGGTCGCAGGGTGTACGTGTACGTCCTGCGCCCGGTCCTGGTCTATAACACTGATCCCGTGTCATAGCGGATCGGTCCCTGCAGCTAATGAAAGCCAGGACCTGGGCTAATAGCATGCGGCACTGATCGTTGTGCCGGTCGCTATTAACCCTTTAGATGTGGCGTTCAATGTTGATGGCCGCGTCTAAAGTGACAAAAATACACTCCTGGCAGCTCAGTTGGGCTGATTGGGACCATTGCGGTGAAATCGCAATGTCCCGATCAGCGAGAACGCGAGTTGAGGGTCCGTTACCTGCCTCTGGCACATCCGATCGGCGATTGATTGCTCCAAGCCTGAAAACCAGGCTTGAGCACTCAACCGCCAATAACACTGATCATTGCCATCTATTTTAATGCATGGCAGTGATCTGTGTAGAAGATCAGTATGTGCAGTGTTATAGCCACTAGAGGAGGCTATAACACTGCGAAAAAAGTTTATAAAAATCCTTTAACCCCTTCTCTAATAAAATTAAGAATCGCGCCCCCTTTTCGAAAATGTCCGAACTATAAAATTATTTTGTTAAACCAACACGGTTAATAGCGTACATGCCAAAAAATCCAAAAGTCATGAAAAAATTTATAAAAAGCGATCAAAAAGTCCGATAAATACAAAAAAGATACTGCTAAAAACTTCAGATCACGGTGCAAAAAAGGAGCCCTCATACTGTGCCATACGCGGAAAAATAGTTATAGGGGGCAAAAGATGACAATTTTAAATGTATTCATTTTCTTGCATGTAGTTATGATTTTTTCCAGAAGTATGACAAAATCAAACCTATGGAAGTAGGATATCATTTTAATCATATGGACCTACAGAATAAAGAAAAGGTGTTATTTTTACCAAAAAATGCACTGCGTAGAAACAAAAGCCTCAAAATTTTAAATTTTTTTTCCGTTTCACCATGGATTTTTTTGTAAAATGACTGTCACTGCAAAGTAGAATTGGTGGCACAAAAAAGGCATAATATGGAATTTTAGGTGCAAAATTGAAAGGGTTATGATTTTTAAAAGGTAAAGAGGAAAAAACGAAAGTACAAAAACTGAGAACTTAAGGGGTTAAAGATGTTGACTAGACAGCAGCTGTACTGTATCATGGCAGACAATGATAATTTTCTGATGGGGGAAGAAATAGGGGTTCACGGCACAAGCTACTAAGCATGCAAGAGAAAATCTTCGCATGTGCTGCACAGGAGGAAATATGAACTCTGAAGTTATCATTGCAGGTACTCTTATATGCCCTTCTCCAATCCCATCCCCCAAACAAGAAGTCACAATTTCCATACACATTTTAGAACAGAGAACCATTATATTAATATGTTCCTATTCAATATAAAATCACAATAAATATACCTCTATTTTCCTAGCATTAGTGCACTTAGTAGGGCGCTGTTGTTTTGAAACAGAAAAGAGCATCACTTAACCTTAATAGAATAGCATAATAGGAGTTGTTAAAATTGATCGGTTTCCGTACCCTTCCTGATGTGGTGTAGCAGAGTCACTTATCGAGTGATAATTCAGCAATGTGTTATTTAATTCAGGCAAAATGTAATAGATGTCTGTGGTTAGAAAAGCAGTTCACTGTATGAAACTGCTTGTTATGTGTCTACATTATGGGCTGGAGGAAGTGGAAATTTTCCTTACTGATCAGTGGTGATAAAGACTACAGGGTTCCTCCTCATTGCTGCAAAAAATGGCTACACATTTATACCACAAAAGAACATTATGAACATATATGTTCTGCAGGTAGATAGATATAAAAACAAACACAAAAGAAATCTGATTTGGCAGATACATTAATGTTCACGGACAAAGCTCTAACAAATCTGTCTGTACGTTACATCCTGCCTTCAGGCTGTGATAGTTGTGTCAATTAGGTGGGACCATAGTGATGGGACTATAGGCGTGTAAAGGTGTAGTGCATTATCTCATATACTTGCTTTGTACTTATTAAAGAACAAAAAAAAAAAAAAAATTTGCTCTTTAAATAAAAATTTTACTTACTTTCTCTTCTACAACCTCCATGTTTTCACATGCAATACAGGCTGCTGTGTCTAATTCAGAATAATGTCCATCAGAAAAGCTGCCTGACTGCATGCTCTCCAGCCATTATTTCTCCTGCTCTGAATGATTTCCTTAGCAGATTCATTAAATGTTTTTGCTGCATAAAAAGTACAAAGTAAGAATAGAAAATGCATAAAAGTGTCCCTAGCCCTAAAAGTGTTCGATGAAAGGAATCCCCTTAGCCAAGGGAGGAAACCAGCACTCTAGTCCATACTTGGTGAATGGTAGGGATGTCCCGATACCATTTTTTTAAGACCGAGTACCGATACTTCAATTCTCGTACTCGCCGATACCAAGTACGAGTACTTTTATTTTAAAGGGAATCTAGCAGCAGGGTGACGCGGTTTCTGGCGCTGCTTACCGTGCTGATATGTGGGTTCTCTTTTGTGTGCAATGGAGGCGGCTGCTGTAGTAAGAGCCAAGATTTCTCTCTTCTCCATTGGGCAGAACAGGGAATTTTCATTGGCGGCGAGACCGATGTCTCCGGGGCGATTGTGCTGATGACCACATGGTGAGCAGCGATAAAAACCGGGTCACCTGCACTATATCTACATATAAAGTCAAGTTAGTGCAAGTGACTCTGCTGTAAGATTGCCTTTAATAGTAGGGAGTATAGATAGGTGCAGACATTAGTAGGAGCCCCCCTCTAGACCGCAGACCCCCCCCCCCCTTGTAGATAGCAGGACCCCCCTTGTAGATAGCATATTATTACGCTGGGTGCATTGGAGTGACTTGTGTGTCACATGCTCCTCCATAAGACGCCATGATGCGGACAGCAGAACGGGGCAGCGGCAGTGATGTGGACAGAACGGGGCAGTGGAGCACTCCACTAGGTATCGGATTTGGTATCGGGGACATTAGACGAGTCCCCAATACCATGCAAATACCTGGTATCGACCCTGATACCGATACTAGTATCGGTAACGGGACATCCCTAGTGAAAGGTATAAAACTTCAAGCTTTATTTAATTCATTATA